>NC_046362.1:29826186-29866186 GCF_011125445.2 Fundulus heteroclitus | reverse complement strand
AAACAGTTATATTCGCTTTCCAACTCCCTAAAAAATGGCGAATCTCGCGGTATAAACTTCTACAAACTAATGGCGACGACGCAATAAAGTTTACAAACCTTATCCAACACTTTTAGCGCATCCGAAGTTTTGGATTGAACTGAGAAGAAGCTCTTGAAAATACAAGCTGCAGCGTGTTGGGTTGTTTTTTTTTTTTATAGCCAGAGGCTATGTGTGTTTCCATGTATGGTAGTAAATCCACCATTACTGTAATATGCGAGGAATGAGGCATACCCAAACACAGGCGCGTCACCGCACCGCTGCGGCCAGGGGCCACACACCCCACCCCACCTGGAGCCCGATCTTAGAAATATACATTTGATGATTTAAAAATCTGCTCAGGGACCTCAGCAGCCTGGATTTCGCCTTTTAAAATGAGTATTTTTACACGCAAACGTGATCCCAATTTGGAGAAGTCCCCTAGCTTTATTTATTCCAACCCCTGTCATTATGTTATACATCCTAATTGCTTTTGCATAATACAAAATACATAAAATAGGTTCATGGTTTAAGGCTCACTACATGGTATTTGTTGTTCTTTGGTCCTGTAAACGTTGCATTACCAGACCTGCGAGTAATTTGCCTGAGATTAGATGTATCAGATTTATTGTAAAAGTTCTACTTTCTAAGAGAACATGCTGATGAAGCAACTTTTGTTTTATATAAACTTTTGTTTTATATAAGCTGCCTGAATAAGCCTCTAATCATGCTGGATGTCACTGGCCCGGGTGTCTGACAGCAGGAGGAGATGTTTACATGTAGAAAAAAAAAAATAGAAAGTACAGTGCATTGTAAAAATGCTCATTCCCAGGGAACATGTCCACATTTTGGCACCTTACAGCTTTCAGTGTGTTTTAGTAAGGTTTTTATGTGACAAGCCAACAGACGTAGTGTACAATGTAGGAGAAAACGTTTGTTTAAGCTGTTTAGGGTTCGGTTCCTGAAGTTGAGACCTATGCAGCATGTCTTTTGATTTTCTCTATCTGATTTCTGCCAGTAATGGACACTTGTGGCACAAAATCTTAATAATAATAATAATAATAATAATAATAATAATAATAATAATAGTTATTTAAAAAGTGTGGCATCCACCTTTTTCCGGTTGCCTTTTATATGATTACCCAAATGAAAATTCAGTATAACCATCGCCATGCCTGTGTTAATTCTCAGTGATCCGGGTCATCGTGAATAGCAAACAGGTTTAAATCGGAGGCAACCGGACTTTCGTTCAGTTCTTTCTGAAGACGTTTCGGCACCTATCCAGGGGTCTTTGTCAATACTGATATTACATTGGTGACATATCTGCTTTTTATTGTGCAGCCTTACTCCACATCGCCATTACCATGCCGCCCCCGCTTTGAAACAGCATAATGCTGTGGGGATGCTCTTCTTTAATAGAAACAAAAACGTTCCTAGGAATTGATAGGAAGAGGGATGGAAGCTGAATACCAAGAAATCCTGGAATAAAACCTGTTAGAGGTACAAAATTACTTAGGTGAGGATCTTCTTTGAGCTGGACAATATATTTAAACATACAACCAGAGTTACAAAAAAAAAAGGGTTTTAGGTCAAAGCATATTTGTCTGTTAAAATGGAACGGTCAAAATTTGAAACCTAAATCCAAGTCAGAATCTGTTGCAGGACTTGATACTAAATTCAATTAAATTCAATTTTATTTATATAGCGCCAATTCATGAAACATGTCATCTCAAGGCACTTTTCAAAGTCAAATTCAATCAGATTATACAGATTGAGTCAGATTATACAGATTAGTAAAAAAAAAGTTCCTGTCTAAGGAAACCTAAGAGGTTGCATCAAGTCTCTCCAAGCAGCATTCACTCCTCCTGAAAGAGCGTAGAGCCACAGGAGCAGTCGTCTCCATTGTTAATGGCTTTGCAGCAATCCCTCATACTGAGCATGCATGAAGCGATGGTGGAAAGAAAAACTCCCCTTTAAGGTGAAGGAAAAACCTCCAGCAGAACCAGAACCAGGCTCAGTGTAAACGCTCATCTGCCTCGACCGTGAGCTCCTTTAGAAAGAAAAATGCACAGGAATGTCAGTCTTTAAACGTGTTAGAGACATACTCCAAAAGACTTAGAGGTAGCTAATGCATTCTGAATTTCATTGTTGTTTTTAAGGAAAAATGAAAACATAATATTACCTTTCCTCACAATTATGCTCTACTTTGTACGAGCGTCTAGCACCAAACAATCAGAATAAAATACATTGAAGTTTAGGGCTGCAACCTGACAAAATCTAAAAAACAATTCCCAGGGTTATGAATGCACACTTTAAACTGCAAAAGATTTCGAAAGACATTGCGTCATGACCTCATATAAGAATTTTTATTTATTTATTTATTTTTTATGAATTGTTTTTCCACAGTGCAGCCTGATGTGCATGGCCACCACCTACTGCTGGTGTCTTACAGCCTGTTGTGAGTTTCTGAAAATATAGAATGATGGGCTACGTTCACGCTGCAGGTCTTGATTGGTCAATTACTATTCTTTTTTCTTTTCTTTACTGAAATCAGATTTTTTTTTAAGTGGCCGTTCATACTACTATTAAATGCAGCCGTCATCAGACTTCTGTCTGAACGGTTTAAAGTGACTCGCTTGCGCAGATGACAGAAGGCGACGTCACAGAGCAGCGCGCTGTTTGCGAAAGTAATGGCGAATGTAGTTGTTTCTAGAAGTGCTCAATAAAGTTTTGTTTAAAAAAAAAAAAAAAACTTAAAGAAAAAAAAACACGCGGATACCGGCCGGCATCTCTCCTTTTTAACCCCGTTTACACTACCCTTTTTTAACCGAGCCGAGACCAGTCCGAGCTCGGTAACCAAGATAACTCTTGTGTGTAAACGGTCAGCAGACTGAACCGGACCTCGCTAAACATAACCGGACCGCGCTAAATGCAGGCCAGCTCCTGGTTAGGTCTCAGCCTGTTTTTTTTCTGTCTGCAGAGCGCATGAACAGACCGCGTCATGCCCTTACAGTCAGCTGACTGTCCGCGTTTTTTCCGGCGTGTCTGGCTGCAAGTCCCGATTCACACTCAATTCAGACAAATTTCAGACATTCATAAAAATACTAGCTTCCTTACCATGCCACACGATTTCCAGTGATAATTCTGCTTAGCAGCGTGATGAACCTCAGCGTCTGTCGTTTCCGGCGTCTGTAAACCCGGAGTAGACGTTCGTTTGTCTCATCCACTTCCCAAAAGACGACTCTCTCAAGTAAATTCACCAGTGGTTGCCTTCTTTCCCTGACTCTCCTCAAACACTGAAATATCCCAATGATACTCAATACTTAACTTCCTGAATGTTACGGGCGCCGCTGTTTTCATTTGCTTGGTCCCGCCTTCAATCCCAGACAGCAGCAGTACCGCAAATCGCCACTAGGAGGCGTGGAGCAACCAAGGGACCGGGATAGCGTGGTGTGTAAACGGTCATCAGAACGAGGCTCGGCTAACTGATCCAAGCTTGGACTGGTCTCGGCTCGGATCGGTTTAACAAGGTCAGTGTAAATGGGGCTTTAGTTGTTAGAAAGCTGTTGAGCAATTAGTCGACAATGTTAAGACCACATCAAAGCAAGACGAAGTAAGGTAAGAAAAAAGCAGCGCGGCTATTAACAACGTTTTTTTATGGAGCGCTAACAGCTGCTGCTGTGTGTTGATGTGTAGAGAGAGACGGGAGAGTGACGCGAAAGATGGATAAAATTCGACATGACCGTTCAGACAGCGGACGCTTTGAAAAAACTCTGATACGTATCCGAATTAGTACCACACATAGAAGTGGCAAAAATCGGGTTTTTCGGGGGGTTGAAAAGATCGGAATCATTGCCGTGAAAAAGACGGGTATGGGTCGCCTTTAGGCCCATTCATACCCTACGTTTGGCCTACACGTCCGTATTTCTGTCCGTACGTTCTATCCGTACGTTCTATCCGTTGACTCCTTCATACCTCCGTCCGTTGAGGTGCGCAATAACCAATATTTCCTTTAGTCGGCAGTGCTGGGTGCCAATAATTCGTCAAACATGGCGACGGTCCAAGACGTGATTTTGTTGTATTTGCTCCGTAACTAAACTTTTTGTTTGTCCCTGTGCCCCGGACACGACACATCACATATGTAGGTAGTTGCGGACGAGCTCCGCAAGTCGTTCCTCGAATCCCGCCATTGTTTAGAGCCCAGAATTATAACCTTCGTGATTTTGTTGACATTTTGTACTACAAACTCAATAGCGCCCCCACCTTTTCCGGTAGTATTGCCCCGTATTGATCCGTTTCGTCCGTAATCGTAAGCTCCCAATTTTCGTGTCAAAATACGGACGAAATCGACAGTTAGAACGTATGAAACACACCACACGTATCCGTCTTTTACGTGAGGTATGAATGGGCCTTATGGGGAAAAAAGATCGGATTTGTTTGGCGTTTCCCTGCAGTGTGAACATAGCCAAAGTGTAGATGTAGGTGGTGATGATTTGCACGTTTCAGTTTTCCCCGGCCTGCGTTTGGGTCATAATAAACATTGCCCTGTTGGACTTCACCTGTAGAAAAGGTGTTAACAATAAGAATACTAGCAAAGAGGCCCATTTTTAGATACTCAGCCCTGTTATTTTCATGGCGCGTCGCTTTAAAAGTACAGCGGTATTCAGACGTCATTCACCGCTGAAGGCTGAAGGTTTTTATCACTCAATGAAAACGGGTCTCCTTCAGCCGGATGATTGCTTTGTGTCAGTGAGGACACTGTCGCACAGCTGAGCCCCGCGTTTACGTTGCCCTTTTCCACTGGTCATTCATGCAATCACATTATACTCCGAGCTCGTTCATATTCACCGCACACGCATGCACTCTTTGTATGTACGCGCAGAGCGGCGTGTGGGGTGTCTTCAAAGTGTTCCGGTGATTTGATGGAAAACGCGGGCCGGTCGCTCCCGTGCTGTTGATTGAATAAATTTATGCCCATGCGACATTTATGGCAGAGTGTGCCTCGGGGAGAGGGGCCGCTGGCTGCAACGGGCAGTAATGACCGGATGAAAAAAAAAAAAAGGGAATATGTTAGAGGGGAGGTAGAGGATGAGAAACGGGAAGGAAACTATACGACGGGGACCGGACGATATGAAAGAAGAGAAGGTCAGGAGGCTTTTAGAGCATGAGAGCAGCCTTGTGCGTTGAGCGTTGGTGCAGTCTGAAGGAAAGGACAGCTCATAAATCTGAAGAGGAAACGCGTAGTTCTGCATGCTCGTCGAATATTGAGCAAATGTCAAACTTACTTGTGGGTTTAGCTGTTAAACCAGAGCTGATTTTTTTAGAGCGCAGTCTGCGAACGCGATGAGCTGCAGGGGAGAAAGCTGGTGCTGGTAGCCAGGAGAGGATGCTTGAGACAGAGACATGGGCTGTGGAGCGCTCTGCCCTCCAGGTAGGACAATAATATTACTCGCCCTGCTATATTTCAGTGTTTACCATTGTGGAGGACACTTCTAGCTTTTATTTATTTATTTTTATTGTGATCTTCATCCGAGCAGCTTGACGGATCGTTTTGCTTTATGTTAGAGCAAAGAGGGAGGAGCGATGCACTGCGAGGACACTCTGGGTGTTCCTGTCAGTCTGGATAGAAATTAAACCTGCACAGTGCAAAGGCTTTGTGTTTTTTTTTTTTTTTTTTTTATTAAAAAGGTGACAAATTAATTTTCTAACACAAAAGCTGATCGGGGGAAAAACCTTTTGTGGATCAGCGTAATGTAACAGCTGGTGAGCAAGACTGTGCTAATTGGTGTGGTGTTACTGTACTGCAACTGGAACACCACGTGAGTGTGAATTTCCATCTTCTGACTGTCAGAGTGCTTCCATTTTTTTTTTATATATTTCGCTACAGTTCAGCTCCTAAAACTACATATATTCATAAAAAAATCTTATTTTGTGGCAAAAAAAAAAGAAGTTGGATTGATGATAATTTCCGTATAACTTCTGTAAATGCTGCAACTTCACTAAAGTCTGTTGGCAACAATGAGGCCTTTGGAGATATTTTAGATTTTTAAAATTGTTCTCATACTTTGGCATCAACCAGTTAACCTTACCTTTTTTTTTTTATTATTAATTTCTGTGACCAACCTCTAAATATCTAAATAGAAACAATTTCTCTTCAACTTAATACATAAAAAAAAATCGTTCATTAGTAAACGGAGGGAAAATCCTCTCCTAAATGTTTTTCAAACGTACCATGGGAGCTGTTATAGCCTCTGTTAAAATGCTGGACTGGATGTGCTCAGAAACGGACAGGAGAAAACTAATCTACTCACGCCAGGATGGAAAATGCACCAACCAGGTGGGGTCTTCTGCCGCTGTAGGCCGTTTGCGTCAAGGTTCTCATTCAGAGTGGTTCTGAGCACCTTGGATGTCAACAAGTGGTTATTTGAGCTATTGCTGCCTTTCTATCACCTTAAACCAGGCTTCCCATTAACCTCTGAACTGCTGTTCTCTGGAAACCAAGTAGATGTTTTAGCTGAAAGGCCAAATAGATCAGCAGCTTCTGAAATACTCAGACCAATTCATTCAGCACCAACAACCATGGCATGGTCAGCGTAACTTAAATCCCCTTTATTCCCCATCCCGATACTAAGCAAGTTGTCTTAACCACACCTAGATGCTGTTGGGTGACAAGCACTTCAGCTGGTGTACCTAATAAAGACACAGTTGAGTGTCCATTAAAGTATTTAGGGATAAAATGGGGCACCCTGACTGACTTCTCTAGTCACGGCTTTACTTTTTTTTTTTTTTTATTGTGACCTGAGCAGAACTTCATGCATGCATTCATTCATTCAAATATTGGGGTATCAAGGTGGTGGTAACTAGCTGAAAGGTCACTGCTAAAATGTGTTACTATAGAATCCATTTTTCAGGGCAACAAGTGATGCATTCTTTCAATCTCTGATCTGTTTATCTTTATTAAGTAGAGCGATACCAAATGGAAAACCCCTTGCAAAATCCCCATAGGCATTTAAATCACAAATTTACTCAGCTAACCGCTGGATAAAAACATTGAGTCTTTGAGTGAGAAAGAGAAACTAAGTCATTAAGTGCATTAATATATTATAGAAAAACAAAGCTTTGCACAATTGTTGGATTTCAAAATCACACCTTTTTTTTTAAACTCAAGAAAAAATACGAGTCTCCCACCCATTTATTTTGCTCCTTTCTTCTGCTCTATGATGTTTTGTCACTTTACCATCATGCTTGGCTTTGGTTGGTTGCTTTTAGCATAGAAGAATATCGCTGACGTTAAAGATGCACCGATCCGGGTATTGGATCGGATATCTGCTCCGATATTGACTAATTAGCTGGATCGGATATCGGAAGAATGACGCCGATCCAGCATTCCGATCCATTAACTTCTTTTTTTTAATTAATATCATACACAGCAATACAGTGATGTAGTCACATCAACTCCATGTTTGCAACAGCGGTTACATCATCACACAACAGCTAGTGATGAGCAAACAGAGCAACATGGAGCAAAGCGCCGGACCGAGCCAAGTCTGCTATTTGGAAACATTTCAGACTTGATATTCTCCTCCAATAATAATTGAACTTTCTTAAATGCAACTTTTGGATCTAGTCAAATCTTGTCTTTGTTTTGAGGAACCAAAAAGTTACCAATTAGTAGAGCGGGTTGTGTTTGGATAGTCTAGTCTGGTTTGGGCTTTATCAAGGCGGTAATTTGCAAAATGAGCCGTATTCGGCACATATCACTCTGCAAGAATATTTTCATACCCCTCTGTGTGATGTGATGCGTGTGCTCATGCAGACATGCAGGGTACATGCAACCGCTCACGGATGGTGTTGATTGGGGAGGATGTTGTTCCAGGGAGGGCAGAGAAATGCACAGGATGTTCACTTCATGCGTCCAACACACACACGCGCGCGCAGCAGCAGAAATAGATCAGCCCTGATCAAACCTCCTAAGGTATCCGGCACGCTGAGAAGAACGGCGTGCTGGGCGTCTGTGGAGCACGCTGAGAAGCAGGAAGCAGATTGACTCCGTTCGTCTGATGTCAAGTGGCTGTCAGTGGAGCGCTGCACCGCTAAAGGTTGTTTGTGGAGTCGAGGAAAACATTCAGAGTTGTCCAAACTGTTGCTGAAGTCCTCTAGAGATTATAGAAACTAATCTGAATTTTAGCCTAAAAGGGGAGGCAGGTACAACCTTCTTCTGGATTATTTCAGGCTTCCAACGCTGTCTGGGGAAAAAATAAAAGTTATGTATGGAGCTTTCAAGCTGTTGGTGGGCTCAGAAAATAAAGCATGGAAAACATATTTAACTTTCCTTACTGCCTATCTTCATTGTTCTCAAACGGTGGGAAAGATACTAGGGGCACTACAGCTGCCTTTAGTGTTACTCATGGGAGGCTTTAGGATCAGCTGGTTACTATGTAAATATACATTAGCTGTAATCGAGCTTTAATAGCTGTAATAGTTCAAACTGATTGATTTTTGCTTTGAGCAGATACTTTGCAAAAGTAAAGTGTAGTTGAGAATAATTTGACCACTCCCCCCACCCACCCAAGCCTAGTAGAAAACTAAGGCAGACGAAGGGAAGTTGAGAATTAGTGCTCGATGCTTCTTTTGCTACATTTCCCAAACTCAGAACAGGCATCTGGGACTAACATCAATCCCATTCAATTCAATTTTATTTATATAGCACCAATTCATGACACATGTCACCTCAAGGCACTTTACAAAGTCAAATTCAATCAGAATATACAGATTGGTCAAAAATTTCCTATCTAAGCAAACCCAGCAGGTTGCATCAAGTCTCTCCAAGCAGCATTCACTCCTCCTGAATGAGCGTAGAGCCACAGTGGACAGTCGTCTGCATTGTTGATGGCTTTGCAGCAATCCCTCATACTGAGTATGTATGAAGCGACAGTGGAGAGGAAAACTCCCCTTTAACAGGGAGGAGAACCTCCAGCAGAACCAGAACCAGGCTCAGTGTGAACGCTCATCTGCTTCGACCCACTGGGGCTTAGAGAAGACAGAGCAGAGACACAAAAAGAGAGAGGGAAAAAAACAGAAATACACATTGATCCAGGAATCCTTTCTACATTAGATGGTAATAGCGGATCATCTGTTTCCCCTGGATGATGTCACAGCTAACAGAACGCTAGACCAGGTGTATCTACTGTGAAGAGAAAAAATGACGAAAAAGATGAAATAACAACAAACAGTGCAAATTAGAGAACAGTAGAACTCAGCAGAGTGAGAGAAATAGGCCCTGATGTCCTCCAGCAGTCTAAGCCTATAGCAGCTTAATACAGAGAAAGCTCAGGGTAACCTCAGCCACTCTAACTAGAAGCTTTGTCAAAAAGGAAAGTTTTAAGATTAGTCTTAAAAGTAGACAGGGTGTCTGCCTCACGGACCAAAATTGGAAAAAATATTGGTCTCAGTTTTGGATTTCAAGGTCACAGTCCATGTAAATCTCCAGAGCCTCCTTCCAGTTTATTTTTCCATCTTCTAACTGTTATGACTGAACACAACAAACGTAAAATATTCGGTTTCTGTAGCTGTGTCATAAATATCTTGAGTGGATTTCGTGAAGTGCCGTGGATATAAAGACGTGGGATGAAATTTGTTTCACTGCTTGATCCCGGCACTAACTCTATTTTTCTAAGAGAGAGAGGAGGTAGGAGAGGACCAAGTAAAATGGCTTTCTAGGGGTTGAAAATGGAGGCGTTTCAGTTTACGTTTTTATTTAATAATATTTCAAGTGTTCTCAACAAGCAAAAAAACTCAAACAATAGTGGGCTGTGTTTGTCTTTTAACAATATATTGTTAAATAAAAACAACATAATATCTGTTTAATGGATTCTCGTGTATAGACCATGTAAAAAAACAACAACTAAATACATAAAACTTTAATATAAAAATATATACACCTGCACAAGGAATGTATGTATCTGCCACCCCCCCACCCCCCATTCGAATATTTTAAGCATCTTATTCCACCTGAATTAATTGCCAAAGAAAACGGGGAGAGGGGCGTGCCAGTGGTAGGGATTACCCCAGGGAATGGAGTTGAGTCTTTGAGAACCACTCTGCTACTCCATTATGTAAAAAGGTTATCCATCCATAAATACATCAGTATGCTCATCTACAATATCTGTTTGCCCATTGCTTATCCGTTTGATTCGTGTCCCCTTCGTTTCTCATCCCTCACTATTCTCTGCAGGATTACCATGTTGCAACTACCCCTAACCCACTGGGACGTTAAAAACGTAAAGCATAAACATGTCGTTTTTGATTTTTGTTTATCATGGTTAGCCTAAGAAAATCACTCATAACTCATTTTGAGGCTAAATGTAATTAAATACATTACATCTTAGATATCAAACCATATCAAATGATTGAACTGCGTAAGAGATAACAGTTTACAAAAATAAACCCAGCCTGTTGAAAATCTGCTTATCATACACTTAATGTTTGTGGTTTATACAAGTCTGATTTGTTTCATTTTTTATTTCTTTTTAAAGCAATCGACCTTCAGGAGGAGGGGATTAATGCCATCAATCTTCCCCTCAGTCCTTCACACTATGAGCTGGACCCTGAGGACACAATGCTAGGTAACCCACAGTCACACATGCACACACTTGTGGACAGAGGATAGTTTTGGTAAAGACCTAAATATTAAAGCGTGCATATTATTTACCGATCCTGATACTACATTGTTTTGCTAAGTTGAAATGCACCGAGAAGTCCGCCATGATTCAGCTTGATTGGTGCCGACCGATGACCTGCTTTCATGTAACATTTTTCTTTTTATTTTTAAAAAAAAAAATCCATCCATCTTCTCTATCTCAATGCTGTTCCTATTTGTTTTTTTTTTTAGTACTTAAGGAGAAATTGAATTTGGCTAAAAAAATCTGTATCGGCACACACGTCAATGTTGGAACAAGAACCACAGATCAGACGTTGACCACAAAAGTCTGATCGGTGTATTTCTATAAATAAGATGCTTGTTAAAAATGTGAGAGGCTCTAAAGATAACCGATAACTCATTAGCTCTCGCTGCTTTTAAACTGTATTCATTCATTAGAGGAGAATGAAGTGCGCACCATGGTGGACCCCAACTCCAAGAACGATCGCAAACTGCAGGAGCTCATAAAGGTCTGAATTTCTAAACTCTTAATAAACTGGTTAGTGTAATATTTCAGTGCTTGTTTCAGGTTCCCCTGAGTTTTCTCAAAAGAACCTGAAGAAAGTTTTAACATGTAGAAAATTTAAATAAACATTTAACCAGAAAAGCCTATCACTATTTTTCATGATCTTTGATCATTTCTTCTATGGCTTGTTTATTATTCTGATATTTTTTTTTTAGGCAAAATGAATGTTTCAGAAGTATCCATCCATGTATTGTTCAGATAAATAAATGAGCAGAACTGACTGAGCAGGATATCTAAAAGAAAAGAACAACGTTTGATAACATGATGTTCTGGCATTTTCAGATATTCTTTATTTTGCTTTCTTTCAGTCTGGTTTAGAAATTAAATCTTTCCATTACAAAGACTTTGAAGCAGTTATCTATTGTGATAACTTCTGTCTAAAGCTATTTTTGTTGGCAGCCACTATACCCAATAGGTTTCTCATATAGGTAAAGGGTTAACATGAAAGATTTAATGGAAAAAAAATATATAAACCTTAAAATTTCTCTGACTTGTGATTGAACTTTTCCCTCTTACTCTGTGATGTAGGTGTTGATTGACTGGATAAATGACGTTCTGGTCGGGGAGAGGATCATTGTGAAGGATCTGGCTGAAGATCTGTACGATGGACAAGTTCTGCAGAAGCTATTTGGTGAGAGCCTGAACCCTCGCAGCATTTGGCGGGGCTGTTTTACTGTACCAAATCACACGTTTTTATCATTCTACATTAAAAAAAGTTTATTATTACCTACAAATATTGCTTATTTGTCCTCCCTCGTTAAAGATTTTAATTATCAAAAGGAATAATAACTAATACAGAAGCTGCGTAGTGACAATGTCAACAAGTATTTCCTCTGTGTGTTTAGTACCAGGCTACTGCTAATGGCTACGGTCATCGTGTGAAGTGGTTTTTGGCACTGTTAACCAAGTCGGCTCATTATAAGTGACGTTGGGCTTGTGTTTTCTAAAGTTGCATGTAAATTCTGAGTCCTGGGTTGTGGTTTTATGGGCTCTGTTCTAAACGTCGCTATTTGAGATCTAGAATAAGCAACTATAAACACAAGTTATAAAGATGGCCGCTGGCACTACTGCGCTACAGACAACGTGAACCAACTGAAATGCACTCCACCCCTCTGCGTACACACATGCCGTATTTTTCGGACCATACGACGCCCTGGTTTATCAGGCGCATTAAATATTCTTCCTGAGTGAATGAGTATTTTTGCACTTAAAATAAGAACAATTCATCTCCATCTTATTTCAAGTGCAGGATATCTAATATCTTACTTTAGGGGTAAAATACTCATTCCATTGGCAAGAAGTCTCATTTAGCTGATCAAATCAAGGAAAAATATAATAATTTCGAGAAAATTTAACTTAGTTTTAGTTCCCTTTTTTCAGTGCGCCCCTCCGCATACACAGCTCTCTCCTGAGAGGGAGAGCTATCCGCCTCTGCCGGGAGGACAGAGTAGTTGGACTACACCGCCCTGTCTCTAACGTAAGGCCAAAATAAACTTAACTTTTATATTAAATCAACTTACTTTGTTTATTGTCGCTTGCGTGTACTCCAGGCCGCCTTAGATGAATGCACTTCTAGTTTAGACATTACAGTAAGGCAGTCTTGTAGACAGCTCAGGGGTCCGACCAGGTGGCTACACAGTGTACCGTAATGCTCCAAATATCCATTGAGCGTAGCGGCTTCGTTGCTAACCAAAGTCGTACTTACACATTTTAACAGATTCTTGAGCACATTGTAACCGTATAAAATCAGTCAGTAAGCACAACTTTAATCATGTATAAGGCACACCATCAATTTTTAAGAAATTTAAGGATTTTAAGTGCACCTGATAGTCCGAAAAATATGGTAAAGATAATAGGCCATTTCATTTGTGCGTATGATTTCTATTTCGCTCTGTTTTCTGGTTGCTCCTGATAAGAGTGAGATTAAAAAGACTAAATGAAACTATCTGGATGAAGCCAGTGCTTTTTTAAGCCCATTTTACAGTCACCAGAGAGGCCGTTGACTGTTTCATGTGTGTCACAGAAAAGTTGGAAGGCGAGAAGCTGAATGTCGCAGAGGTGACCCAATCCGAGATCGCCCAGAAGCAGAAGCTGCAGACTGTTTTGGAGCGCATCAACGAATCGCTCAAGCTGTCCACCAGGAACATCCGCTGGAACGTCGACTGTAAGCAGCAAATATGACCCTTTTTTATTTTTTAATAGAATGTTTATTGTTTTTCTGGGTTTTTCTGGCACTAGCGGCTCATTTCTTTTACAAAGTAGGCGGACAGGAAAGGGGGGTTTGAGAGAGGGGGGAAGACATGCGGTAAATTACCTCAGACCGGAATCAAACCTGGGTCAGCCGGGACGAGGACTAAAGCCTCCGTTTATGGGTCGTGCTCACTACCCCAGCGCCATCAGAACTCGCCCCAGAGACTCCCTGACTTAAATATTTAAACCCATCTCTTCGGAGTCAGGTCTCAGTTTTGGAATCTTTTATTTTCTCAACTTTTCAATGTATATTAGCTTCACAATTATATATATTTTTTGAACAGTATCTACGGCCGAGAGCCTCCATACAATTGTTTTCAAACTCCGGGGTTACCCATTTTTTCAGGGTCGCTACACCATCTTAGACAGCCTGATACAGTAAGTGTTGAAAGGGAAAAGCTACGTTTGGAAACAGTTTATTTCTTATTCTGTTATCAAAATATTTCTTGGTTCTTTTATCAAATGTTTGGTTTGCAACATCAAAACTAGACATTTTGTCCAACTCACTAATCTTTTTAGACTGCAGATTATTTTACTTCTGGGTTTAAAACTGAAGCTAAGGTTCTTTTTTATATGATAACCCTCTCCAAATGGATTTGTTTATTAAATTTTTTTTACAGTCTTTACAGAACATAGAAATGCAGGGAAATGGTCCTTTACCACACTGCTGAATTGGAAGCTATATATATATATATATATATATATATATATATATATATATATATATATATATATATATATATATATATATATATATATATATATATATATAAACAAAAAATTATATATTTTTTTTAAATAGAACCAAACTATGTCAAATATCCACCCTGTCATAAAAACCTCTGGAGAAAAGGTCTGAAAAATGATCAAATTTCCAAACAGAAGATTTGTTTCTTCTGCTGTGGAATCCCATATTAACGCCACAAGGCCTAAATCAGAGTCTTATCGTTGCCTTGGTATCATTTATGAGGTATTGACCATTGTTTTTTTTGTTGTTTTTTTTTTACTTTTGTCTGGATGCTGATTGTTCTCATGTTTCCTACCGTTGTTAAATGAAAAAAAAACTTTGGCAGATGAGGGGAAACTTGACAAAGAAAAATAAAATACAAAGACAGGAGAAAGAAGAACGAACTAATACTCTGTTTGGGAGGGGGGGGGGGAATTAAAAACAGGAAAACACAAAGAAAACCAAGAGAATTGATGAAGTGAGAGCAGTGCACCACAGAAGGGCAACATCACATGCATTTCTTTTCCGAAATAAAAACATACTCTGACCTTCTTGGTTGTGTCTCTGGTGGAGGATGTGTCCTTGAAAAGCTATTGTCGTGAGATGTCCTCAGAAATGCTAAGGCGGACAGTCAATAACATGGAATGTAATTGATTTTGCTGTCCTTTTTATTTGAGGAGCTTTCTCCTAATCAATTTTGTTTTGTTTTTCCCGCCTTTCATCTCTCGTTTGATGTTGTTATAAATTCCCTCATTCCTGAAGTAACCTGTCCACATCCTTAAAGGCAGCCACCATGTAAAGGACGCCTTCTAACACTGACTTTGTCACGCCAAAACGCCACTGGCTTCAGTCAAAGGCTTTAGGCTCTTAATTGTTCCTTTGATTGTGTTCAGGATTACAAACCCCATTTGCTTTGTTGGTTTTTGCTCCTTACAACACAAAGCTAAACAGGCTGTTTGGGACGGTGCCATGTTGTGCTCTCAGCTTTCACATTTTTATACTTGCAACTGAAAAGGGACTTTCTTTCGTACCGATTTATTCTGTTTCTGCTTTACTCATACATCGATGTTTAACATCACCCAGAAAGTAATCTGACTGAACACAAAATGCAGCTTTCAAATGATGATTTCATTTATAAAGGGTGGAAAAGTACTGAGACCCACTTGGCCTTACGTGACACAGTTATTGCCTTCAAACAGCTGCCATCCAGCATATACCTTAACGGATTGGGAGTCTTTTAGTGTTTTAGTTAGCTAAAAACCACCAATCAGGCCCGAAATCTGGGTGTAGTGATGGACTCAGACCTGAACCTTCAAAAGCATCTAAAGACAATTACAAGGTCAGCTTTCTATCACCTGAGGAACATTTCTAGGATTAAAGGACTGATGTCTCAGCAGGATCTGGAAAAACTAATCCATGCGTTTATATTTAGTAGAATTGATTACTGCAACGGTGTTTTCACAGGACTTCCTAAAAAGTGGATCAGACAGCTGCAGCTGATCCAGAACGCTGCTGCCCGCGTCCTCACTAAGACTAAGAAAGTAGAGCACATCACCCCAGTTCTAAAGTCCTTACACTGGCTCCCTGTATCTCAGAGAATAGACTTTAAAATACTTCTGTTAGTCTATAAATCCTTAAATGGCTTTAGCACCTAAATACATCACAGACTTGTTGTCAGTGCATCAACCCTCCAGACCACTAAGGTCTTCTGGCTCCAGTCTACTCCACATACCTAGAACCAGAACTAAACATGGAGAAGCAGCATTTAGTTCCTATGCTCTGCTTATCTGGAACAAACTTCCAGAAAACTGTAAAAGTGTGGAAAGCCTGAGTTCTTTTAAATCAAGATTAAAAACACATATGTTTAAAATTGCCTTTGACTGTTCTAGTTAAACAGTTTTACTGTTTTGAATGTTCTTTTTTGTTACTACATTCTATCCCTACTTGCTTTTATTCTATTTTCTATCTACATTTTATTATTTTGGTATATCTTAATCATGTAAAGCACTTTGTATTGTCTTGTACTGAATTGTGCTATATAAATAAATTTGCCTTGCCTTGCCTTGCCTTAGTCTTACTATGGAGGAATGCTAACCTGACTCTAGCCAGATGTATGTCGCTCTGCCTAGCTTCACTCACATCCATCTGGGACATCTCCCATAGAGAGTGATTTCTCCAACCAATTTTATTGTCTAGCCAATCAGGACGCAGGGCTGGAGTTTCATAGATGTGATGTAGTGGAGAAGTGACCGTGAGACTGTTTTGATTCAACAATGGCGGCTCGCATCGAGGAAGCAAGCGTTAACATTGATGCTGCTATTTCCTCCGTGTTGTCCAATCTACCTAATATTGTTTTATTAAAAGAACATCAGAGAACGGCTCTGAAGGCTTTTGTTGGTGGAAACCATGTTTTCGCCCTTCTCCCGACCGGATTTGGCAAGTTTTGTTTTCCGGGGCGCGCCCGTGGCGGAGCGGTTAGCGGTTAGCATGAACCATATTAGGAGGCCTTTAGTCCTTGACGCGGTCGGCCCGGGATCGACTCCGACCCGCGGCGCTTTGCCGCCTGTCTTCCCCCCTCTTCCTGTCAGCTCACTGTCAATAAAATGCGTGCCACTAGAGCCGCAAATACATAAAAAAAAAAAAAAAGTTTTGTTTTTCCTGCGTCGCTCTCATCAGCGTCAAGGGTTAGCTTCGATGTGAGTGGTTGAAATAGCACGTTGATAAAGATGACAGACAAGTGGCTTATCCAATCATATGCAAGGATTTTTGATAAGGCCCAGTCTTCAAAAAAGGCAATTCCTATGGATCAGTCCCAGATGGATGTGAGTGAAGCTAGGCAGAGCGAAATACATCTGGCTAGGGTCAGGTTAGAAGAATGCAGCTGTGTCTTTTAAAAGTGATTCATCGTAATAAATACTCCCTTTTTGAATGAGCCGTGTTCTGGGGAACTGTTTGCTCAGTGCCCTCATGAGGTTCCCTCCCTTATTCTCCAAACGGAGGTAGTTCTGAACGCTCTCTGCTAAATGTAAGATACTGACTGTTCGTTACTGCCCGCCTAAACTCCACTTCGACTCCATCTATCCTTCTTAATTTGTTTGCCAGGCTGGAAAAATGGACTTAAACTCACCACGTTGTTGTTGTTCTTTCCACATCAGCGGTTCATGCTAAGAGTATAGTCGCCATTCTGCACCTGTTGGTGGCGCTGTCACAACACTTCAGAGCACCGATCAGATTGCCAGACCATGTTTCTATTCAAGTTGTGGTGGTTCAGGTTGGTGCCATTTTTCTTTTTTTTTGTTTATTTACAGTGTCTGCAAAACTTTGTACTGTTGTACCTTTTTTTTTCTTCTTCCTGAAGCTGCTGTCTTTGTTTTTAACACTCACCTAAGTGTTTTTATGTTTATTTTGGGCTTTTAAGTTTCATCATCGACCACCACTGTGTTTTTGTTACTGTTTCAGTAACATATGCACAACGTTCTCCACTTTTGCCTTTCAGAAGCGAGAGGGCATCCTTCAGTCGAGGCAGATCCAAGAAGAAATCACTGGCAACACGGAGTGAGTTCATCTCTTTGTGTTAGCCGTTCTTACGCCTCGCCGCGCACTCCTGCCCAGCTGAACAACGGTGGAGTCGGTGCTCCGAAGAAAGCTCCCGATAATAACTTTATGCAAAACACATTGTAGTCTTGAAGAGCAAATAGCTCAGGCTTTGTGCCTTTCTAGAAGACCGTGCGGGTGATGTTGGGTCACGTGAACTACGAACCACTGTTGTGTCTACTGAGAACAGCCCACCAAGGATAACACAGCGTAACAAACGTGAACCGTCTGGGCATGGTGTCCCTGAAACTGAAACTTCCTGGTCTGTGAAAATTTTAATTTAAAACAATTTAGCCCCTTAAACGTTTCTTCTGTTTTGCCTTTTTTTGTTGTGTGTCTCACTTAAATATTTCACAAAACTATTGTTTTGTAGTTGTTAATGCGATCGATGTCGGCAAGTCAGAGTTTTACGGAATCAGTGATCGGGAATCATGCACAGAATCGGTGCAAGTAAAAAAAGGCGAGTAATTTCCAGAGCCCCAAGACTTGATACACGTGATAACGGTAACACAATCTAAACACTGTCGTATAATTATAGTGCATCTTGCATTTATGACATGCAGATCTTTTTAAAATCATCTTATACATGGTTTTACATCCAGGTTGTATCTTACTTTGAAATTAATAAATAGAATTCATATTTGGAGGCTAAAATCTGCAACCTAAAAAGTCATCTGCTTTCTCTGCCTTGAATACAGATTTCATTTTCAGAGAATTTGAAGTTTGCAGCCCACCCCCCATCCCCCCTCCCCTTAAGCCAGTGGAACAAATGTTGTGCACAGGTGAAATGACGGCCATTGTATCTAAACAAGCAATGTGGTGGCACCCTCAGCTGAAGAATTAGACAATTTAAACTGAACAGAGCCTCTCTTGGACTTTTTTTTTTTTTTTTTTGTCTCCCCCTGTGAGGCTGTCCTGCAGCCTGACAGCAGCAACAAGGGAGATAACGGCAGGCCAACACTCACATACACTCACATTTGGTCATGGTAGATGGGTAGACTGCTAATAACACACACACACACACACACACACAATGGTGGTCACAGTGGAGATGGGTTATTACCACACCACCAGGACCGTTGCCCAGACCTGCCCGCGTTTGCCATCAGAGATTACACCGTGAACATGTGTGCGCGTGAGTTTTTTTTTTTTTTTTTTGTGTGTTTGTTTGTCTGTGCGGCTGCCATTTCTCGCTGGCCTGCCCGCTGCGATATCTTTGCCTTCGGGGACACTCGCGCTGCAGCGATCCCTTACCCCTCCAGAACCACCTGAGCCTTTCCAACAAAAGCCTCCTCCAAAGTGCGAACAGTGTTAACCGCAGACAAGAGGCCCTTCATTCCCATAGAAAAGCAGAGGGGCGCTCTGCACAGACATGTCTTCATTTATTGTTTTAATACCCGGCAGTATTCGAGGTGATTGCATTGTACTGTGGCGTGTGGCTGCTGTAACCCTCCCCAGTTGTTTAAACACCCATGGCGCATCTGTGTCTATTGTTAATCATATTATTAGAAGCGGCTTTATTATTGTGTCGTCATTTGTTTGACATAATCCCTCCATTCTCTGCATTCCTCTGTGATTGAACCCGAAGCATCTTCCTTTCTCCTGTTTGTTTTGAACATTGAACCGTGAAATTCTCAATATGAAAAGACTGCAGCTGATTTTTGTGTTTTTCCTTTTTTGTTTTTTTTTTCCCAGGGCATTCTCTGGTAGACATGGTATGCCTTTATTTATTTAAAAAAAAAAAAACCCTCCCCCCTTCATCTTACATTCCTCTGTTATTTTGCATTTAGTAATACGTTTTCTTTTCTTCTCCTCAGAGCGCGATGCTTTTGACACCCTGTTCGACCACGCTCCAGATAAGCTGAATGTTGTCAAAAAGGTAGCGAGCCTTTACAGTCACGTCGCCGATTTTTCTGGCATCTCTGAAACGGTCATGCAGAAGTGTGACATGTTAGGATGAAACAAAGAAACTCAGTTTATCTGGAATGTTCTGCAATTTTAGTATTTTCCATATTTGAATAAGTGCAGAAAAATAAACTAGATTGTAGAAAAAGAAAGTGTTTCCACAGACTTTATTCCTTTAGTGTTTAATTCTTCCACCTGCCCATCTGTCTGTCCATCTATCCATCTATCTCTCCCTCCAACTTCTTTTTCCATCCATTAATTCTTCCATCTGTTTTCCTACATCCATCCATGCATCCATCCATCTATGAGCCATTTTGCCCATCTTCTGTCTATCTGTCTGTTTATCCACTTGTCCGTCCATCCATGTTTATTCATCTATCTTCTTTTTGTTTACTATCTATCCAACAGTTCACCCATCTATCCATCCATCCTTATATTTGTTGATCCATCCATCCGCTTGTCCATGCGTCAATTCTGTCAACTGTAGAAATGGTTGCCTCAAATTCACAGACTGTGTGTTTTTTTTTTTTCTTACATTTTAAAATTTACCTAAAAATGACTGAAAACTTTAGAAATTTCAGTTTGGAAAATTTTGATGGGGAAAACTGTGTGGGGGCCTCCAAACCACATTTCTTAAAATGCTGAGATGCAGCAAGTATCTTTACATTGCATATTCATCGTATCAAGATAGATAAGTCTTTAACTTTAAATTTTGATTCTAGGGAGCTGCTTAAAAATGTTTAATAGGAGACACGTATGCCTTGTTGTTACATCGACCCTTTAATTGAATTTTCTTCATTTGAGCACTGAGGTTGCTGTTTGGAGAAATCTGTTCATCCTTGTTTATAAGATTTAAGCTGCTTAACAGCCTGTGGTTGTTGACATCTAATCTGTCACTGAAATCTGAGCTGCAGGCAGACCAGTCAGAGGAACTTGAACCCCCCCCCCCCCACCCCCCACCCCCCCACATCACCACCACCACTGAGAACCTGGATAGTTGAGTCCAGACGATGCATTTTCTGTAATTTCCAGAACTAATTCTAAAGGATGGTTGTCTATTCCCACTCTGACTTTTTAGTGTCGTTTTGCCTGAATTCAGATAAACACTAATATCACATGAATCCTTCAGGGACCACATATTTTCTCTTAAACTTATATTTAGAGGATTTCATTTTATTTTTCTCACCTTCATGAATTCTTCCAGTTTTAATTTTACGTATTCCTAATCATTTTATTTATTTATTTATTTATTTTTTAGGAAATAGATATTGGTATCAACTTTTAATTTATTAAAGGTACAAGTGATTTGCATAGGAATGTTTGCCTTTTATGTTCCTTTTGTTTTTAAATGGTAATTCATATCATTTAAGATGTTATTACCTGTATCCATGTTTTAGTGTTTTTCAGCTTCTGTCTGATATGTTTCTGCATCTTGTTTCAGACCTTGATCACTTTTGTAAACAAACACCTAAACAAGCTCAACCTAGAAGTGTCTGAGCTGGAGACACAGGTAAGCCTCATGTCTACCTACATTAACACACATCTAAGATGTAAATGTTTAAAATGTGTGATTTAAAGTTCATTAGTGGCCTTGTTGGCCTGAGTTAAGTCTTGTGCAACTTTGGATCCATCTACTTCTCCATTTAAGGGGTTCTGGATCTCATCAACAGGCACCTCTGTGGGTTTAATGCCTTCAGTTTGTGCATCAGCTATTTTAGAACACCTATGGCTGAAATCCAGCTAGAACAGTGGTTCTAAGTGTTTTTCTGTTGTGCCCCCCTTTGAAGAATGAAAATCTCCTCTCTCTGCTTTTATTGGTCTCTCTTAACGCAGTGAAGCCGTTGCTCTGAGGATTACCCAGAATCCCTTTTATATTTCATAACAGTTAAATACATTTAAAACAAAAGCAGTATCTAACAGCATTGCCACCTTTTTTATTAACTATATAATAATAACAACAGTATAAAAAAAACCCCACATACCTGCAGTCAAAACAGAGGAAACAAGAACGTTCACTGTGCGTTCTCTCTCTACTTGTAGCTAGCCATGAACCTCATCAATAAAATCCAGATACTAAAATAGACCAGATGAAACTATGGCAAAATAATAATTTCAAAACGTTAATATGAAAGACAAAATACAGTTACATTAAGTTGTATGCTGTTTTAGGAGTTAATGTTATTCGTCCACAGACGTTCATACCTATATATTAGCCGTTGTTCTGAGGATTACCCAGAATCCCTTGCTACTCCTGCTACTGACTGCAGGTACAGACCAAACAGCAGACGATGCTGTTGTCCCATTTAGCGGGATATATCTATAACATTCCCATGAAGCTTTTTAACGGTAACGCCTGTGTTGTATTTTCTGCGCTCAAAATTAAAGGCAAGGCTGTTCTCCATATTGTGACGGGAAATTCAACGATACAAACATCCTCATATGATCTGACATTTGGCTGGCAAATAAAATCAAACCATCTTCATCAGTAAAGTGAATTAGACTCATGATGAAAGTAGTTTAAAGACACATGGTGCTGACAGGCACTGCTTCTGTTAGTGGGTCAGGACCACAGGATGATGAAGGAACCCTCACTGTTGCCACCTTGTGGCATGGAGGAAAAACGAGAAGCTTCTAGTAGTTTCTGAGTGTTTGTTACAATGAAGGTTTATGTCCAAGCTGTTACTGTGACAGCAAATAATGTATTTAAACCGCCCTGGTTATATATAGATATTTTGCAGATGGGTCAAATTTGTCTTCACGCGTTTGTGCATCTGTTTCTGTTTAGTTCGCAGACGGGGTTTATCTGGTGCTGCTGATGGGTCTGTTGGAAGGATACTTTGTGCCGCTCTACAACTTCTTCCTCACACCTGAGAATTTTGACCAAAAGGTACAAAGTCCTATTATCTTTCTGCCCGTATAACATTAATGCCTCCCGTGAGCATGTTGAAGTGTCGAATGGATTGTCTTATAAAGCAGGTTATCAGGAACCAGACGTTTTCGGACCGTGGGCCACATCTTCTGGGAAAAAGAATTCATCTCAACTTTGCTGTTTTTAGTATCAATTATTGTGTTTTAATACGCTTAAGAGGCCAATGACCAGAAAACTGTCTTTTTCACAGCAGTATGTCTGCTAGTCATACTGGCTGCTGCTTGAACAGATGACAATATAAAGTCCAGCTTATTCAGGGAAAAAGATGGACCTCAGCTGACATCAGGAAGCCTAAGCAGATTACAGAAATGTTGCTCCTTTTGATCCCTTTAAGCTTTCAGCCTCTGTCTGTCACAAGATATGTTCAATTAGGAAAGTGGGCTGCCAGGCAAATGCTTCAGAGCGAAGGTGGACTGTATTTAGCGTATAGAAAATATTCACTCAAATTAAATGCATAGTAAGAACAACCATTTTACTAAAATTACTACACTTTATTTTATTGTTGAGTTGCATCATAGCCAAGCAGCCTTTTCCCTCTGACATGTATATTTAATGACCATTTAATAAAATCAGGGACTTATTTAAAGCATCTAACATCTTGTATAAATGGAAGCCTTATTCTCACACTTAAACACCAACTTAATATAACAAGGTTTTGTTTGAAAATTAAAATCATTAACCTGTGTGCATTCCCCAGTTTTATTTTCTGATTTAAGTGACTAAAATCATATTTGATATGCAGAGTTTCTGTTAACGCGCTCTGATTAAATACTAGGATTTTAAACTGGTACTATGTAAATGAACGTTAGTTTTTCTTACAAGACAGTGCTTTTTGAATGGATGTGAATAAGAAAAAGATCTGCACTGCAAAAACAGAACTAGAAATACGTAAAATCTTCTTAAAATTAGTGTATTTGTCCTTGATTTGAGCAGGTAAATAAGATGATTTGCCAATAGAATAAGATTTTTGGACTTAAAACAGGAACAATTCATCTCCATCATCTTATTTCAAGTGCAGTATATCTAATTATCTTATTTTAGGAGACAAAATACTCATTTCATTGGCAAATTATCTTATTTACCTGCTCAAATCAAGCATAAATACGCAAACTTTAAGAATATTTTACTTATTTCTAGTTTCGTTTTTGCAGTATGTAATCCGTCTAAACTGAGTTAATTTGGCCTTTCGGATACAATGAACCAGCCTCACCTGCCAGACGCAAACTTAAAATCTCCCCAGAGCACTGACACGACTTTCTTTCTTCTGTATTTTGTGAAGTGCTGTAGTCGGCTCTGCCACATCCTTACGCCTTGTTGTTGCTGTTTTTTTTTTTTTTTTTTTCTTATCTTTCTGAGCTCATCTTCGCCCTGACCCACAGTTTAAGCAACACTCTTAAATCAATACCCCATTTCGGAGGAGCCTTGTGCGCTCGAAGCCAAGACTCTCCTCTCAATAGCTTGATAAATGTCGTTCGCTCTCCCCGGAGCCCATTCGGCACAGCCGCTGGCCTCTGTAGTACTACGGCATTCTGAGCAGGCAATCTGTGGACACCACAGTAGCCTTTTGTTTGGGTTTTGGCCAGCAGCCCCTGCCAAGCCGCGGAGCAAAATGGGCATCGGTGCTACAATGCACATAGCCTCTCCTGGCCCACAAGAACGCGCACCGGCCCCACAGCATCTGTAATCTCCCATTGCACAGGGAAACAGTAGAGTGGCTCAAGGGCTCGGCTCTGTTTCCGCGTGTGTGTGTGTGTGTGTGTGTGTGTGTGTGTTCGAGGCCTATCAACGACACACCAGGGGTGGGCTGTGAAAAGTAGCACAAGGCATCAAGAAATCACTCCTGCTCCTGCTCAGTGGATCTCTTCTTCAGGCTCTTCCTTTCTGCTTTTTTGTATTAGATGGGCTTAGGTCACGCTTTTCACACAATAAGCCTTTGTTGGGCAAAGCTTTTAGTACTTCACAGCAGGAAGGGTACACACACACGCGCACACACACACACACACACACACACACACACACACACACACACACACACACACACACACAATGGGCCGGGAATATAAAACATCTTTCGGCTGTTAGGCCTCTTCTCCCTGATTGGTCTTCCTCTTCTCTTACAGTTTTTTTCTTTTCCTCTAGAGATTGCTGCAGAAGTCCTTTTTTTTTTTTTTCTTCTTCTTCTTTTTTTTGGGGGGGTTTTCCAGGACAGAGCTTCTGCTCATCGGAGGCTGTAAATTTGACGGCGACCTTAGAAAATGGCAGACTAAACAAAATATCCTTCTCATGCCTTGAGCAGGCAGCTCTTCGTTATTACATCATTTGTCTGCACATCATCCAGGGTTCCTATGCGGTCTGGAAAGCAATAGAATTTCATTTTAGCGTCTGGAAACGTATGGACAAAGACAAAAAGAGTGTGGGCAATATTTGTCTTTTTCAGATTTTATTCCTTGATCCATTTTCTGAATGTTATGTCATTTCTTCCTGTTGTCCTTCCTTCCCTCCTTCTCCTCCTTTATGTCCTTCTTACATTCACTTCTGCCTGCCATGTTCTTATCTCTTTCCCTGCTTTTGCCTCGGTTCTGTCTGTCTTTACGTATTTTCTTCCTGTTCTGCCTTATTTCCTTACTTTTTTGTATTCGCTTACATTCTTACCCCCTTCCTTCCTCTGTTGTGTCTTTGCTTCCTTGCTTCCTTCCTTCTGTTCTCCCTTTATGTGCAAAGCGTCCATGAACGACTATTAAACTAAACCAAATTCAATAAAAAAATGCATTAATCAATTAATCTAAATGATTAATTTTCCTCCAGAAAGAGCTTATTTTTTTTTAACAATAAACATTTTTGCATTTATCTTATGCCACAAAAAACGGTGTAAAATGTTTGCACTTTTAAATGTGATATATATGTATTAAATATATGCGGTGTGACTCACTGAAATAATAATAAGAATATAATAATGACGTGAAGCCTTTATCATTTATGCATTTATTAATAAAAGGCGTGAGAGTCTTGATGTGGCTCAGTAATCCAAGTACAAAAATAAAAAAATGAGGTTCTCTGGACGGGTTCTTCTTTGTTGAGACGTTTTGTCTCTTCTCCAACAGACTTCTTCATATAAACTCTTTATATGCAGTACTCGCATAGTGGATCAACAAGTTTAAGTGTGACAATCAAAACTTGTTGTTTATATGCAAAATAGGACCATCAGCCTACCAACTGATCGTTAGTGCTCTGTTGGCTGTGTATTATTCCCAGGGGGCCGGAGTCATATTATTATTGTAAGAGGAGGACAATTGGACGTCCGGTTTCACGTCACAAAAATCTCTTCCTTTATTCCTAAACCAGCGTTCCTCTCTATCCACAACGACATTTCCATCCCTGAAATTGTGACCGCTGCCCTACAGATGAATGTAAACTGCAGAATCTTGGCCTAATGATGTTGCTCTGCTCTGCTGTGCCAACCTTTTGGCCAGTGGCTGCTTCGTTTCCCCCGAGGTAGAACTGGTCAGAGCCCTCCTCTGTTTGTTCCAGGGGATCGGATATTTGGGGTGAACCAGTCTTTGTTCCTTTTTAGGTTTGAAAGCCACTGGAACGTCATGGTTAGAAAATAAATGAAACAACTTAGGGGATGATCTCTGGTCTGAGTCTGGGGTCCTCCTGTTTGGGTTTCTTGTCCGCTTTGAGGAAAGCCCAGTTGGGATAACCACATGGCTCTAGGGCCTGGTGTGTGATTTCTCCTTCCCCCTGGCTCCTGATGACTCCCAACTTATGCTCCAGTGGGTGGTGTGAGTGAAATCGCAAGTGCTGGTCTGCGTGGGAGTTACTTTGTGGTACACGCCAATTTCTAACTGTTTCTAACATTCAACATTAAGACGTCACAGTCCAGGAAAGTCAACATGCCATTTTTTTTTTTTTTTTTTTTTTTTTTTTTTTTACACAATCTCATATGAACTTTTATATATATTTATCCACAGGGTTTATGTGATAAATGAAATGTTTGACTTCCTGAGATTTAATTTTGATCCAGGTCTCAACCAATGGCTTGGTGGTGTCCATGAAAAGGGCATTAAAACATTTTTCTACCTCCTCCATGTACACGTTTGCAACAATAGTAAAAACTGGGGATCCCATGTCAGGTTAGCTTTCATGGAATGTGTCGAATGATTGTGGCCCCCCGAGTACTTCTAACCTTGGCAATTTTTTGGCCACAGTGCCAAATGTTTGAACATCACTGGTCCACAGTAGGCAGATATGGGTACATGAATCTAGTAAATCATATTTACCTGTAGGAGGACCCTTCAGGTATTTTAGTTTGATCAGAGTTCATAATGTGACGTACTTTGTTGGAGTCAACAAGCTCAAATGGGAATCAGAATCACAAATGAATGGAAATAAGTCGTTAATATAAAGAGGGTACAGAATGGCGAAGGGCGGATTTGAACCGGAGCCTTTAGCTGCTCATCATGTTTGGTGCTTGAGCTGCTGCAGTTCACACTGAACCCTTAAAGACCGGTTTCAGTTCACAGTTGCCTGACTCAATGACCCCGTACGTTAAATCCCTTCGGCCTTTGAAAGCGTTGAAAAACTTTTACCCTGGCTGTTTTGTCGGCCGTGTTTGTTTTGAAATGGCAGCTCAGACAGAGCCGACCAATGACTGGAGCTCAACCCAACTCACACGTACTGCTGCAGGCTGTAGGCGGGGGCGTCTCCTCCCTCGCAGCAATTTGAAGGAAAAACGGTTGTAACTTTGCCTAAAAATGTTGGGGAAATAAAAACGATTAATTCACAGAAAATATCCCTGTCAGTGAATTATTACAGTCGTTACTGACTCCCGTAGCGATGTCGCTGCAGGAGGTGGAATCACTGTCTGGGCAGCGGGCCTCTTTCAATATTCATGAAGGGGAAATGTGAGTTTTAACCAATTAAGCTGATGCTATTGACTTGTTGTAGTTGTGGAGCGCAGCTTTGAATAAACAAACCCACCTGGGCCGTGTTTTCCCTCGTCAGAAATGTGACAGGCCAGTGTCTTACAATGCACATGTGAAACAGCGTCACCTTTCTCCCGGCAGGTTCACAATGTGTCGTTCTCCTTTGAGCTGATGCAGGACGGCGGTCTGGAGCGACCAAAGCCCCGCCCTGAGGGTGAGATGCCATTTACCACTTTTATGCTTTGAACCTTTGCCCTTTTTAAACTATGCTGTGTCCAAGCTGCGAGTTGGATCAAAATACTAAAGGACCCCCCTTACAAATATATATCCATCTATCTCGCTTTTTATCTCTCTGGAAAGTTTAATCTGGAAGTAAAGAATGTTTAGCATAAAGACTAAGCAGTATAGGAACTCTCTTGTTGTGTATCAGCACAATACACTGCAAAAACATAACTTAAAATAAGTAAAAATGTTCTTAAAATTAGTGTATTTGTCCTTGATTTGAGCAGGTAAATAAGATGATTTGCCAATGGAATAAGATCTTTGCACTTAAAATAGGAACAACTCATCTCCATCATGTTATTTCAAGTGCAGGATGTCTAATCATCTTATTTTAGGGGTCAAAATACTCATTCCATTGGCAAATAATCTTATTTACCTGCTCAAATCAAGGACAAATACACTAACTTTAAGAACATTTTACTTATTTTTAGATCCGTTTTCAGAATCAGATATACTTCAATAATCCCAGAGGGAAATTGCTGTATATTTACTGTGAAAAGCACATGTTGCCATGCTCTGTCACCAGAGAAGTGTGCGGTGATGGTTTCTCTGCAGAGTCGCTCTTCTTACTACTGCATATTATTTTCACTGTGAACCTTTAGGCAG
Organism: Fundulus heteroclitus; assembly: GCF_011125445.2. Classification (NCBI taxonomy): domain Eukaryota; kingdom Metazoa; phylum Chordata; class Actinopteri; order Cyprinodontiformes; family Fundulidae; genus Fundulus; species Fundulus heteroclitus. The sequence goes on along the minus strand of NC_046362.1, from coordinate 29,837,725 downwards.
AAAGTATTCACCGTGGAGTGCAAGATGCATAACTTCAATGCTTTCTCAATTTTTTATGTGGCCTATCTGTTAATGTGAGTTGCAAATAGCCTGTAATAATGCAAACAAACAAACAAACAAAGCTGTTATATGAATGAATAAGAAAGTTGTAATAACCTGACTGGATAAGTGTACATAAACAGCTCATAAACTAATACAGATATTGGTTCAAGGTCTGAGCATTCAGTCTTTTTTTGGAAGCGAGCTCACTATTTATTATAGAGAATCTGATTAACCGTAAATAAAGTTCAGCTGTCCTTGTAGGGTCTTTCTTGACAATTGCCTCTTTGCACCCTTTAGCTAGAGCCATAATTTACAGAGAGGTTAATGAGTTTTTCCACAGTACTAGTTGTGTCCTACATTGCTCCTCGTCTGGTTAAAGGAGTTTAGTTGATACAAGTATTTTCTTCCAAAAAGTAAATATAAATCCAGCCCTGACTGAAATCTCCCAACGCCTTAGGGAGAATGTGTTTTTGGTGTGATGAAACAAAATGTGAACGATTAGCAGAATAACGCCGCACGCTACCAAAAGAACAGCATACACACAGAGAAACATAGTGGTGGCAGCAGCTCTGGGATTACTTTTTTCTCCAGTTGGAGCCAGAGTGTTTTTCATGGCGGATGAAATGATAAACGGTCCTAATGTCCTGTCAGTTTTGAGTTAGAACCTTCAGAGATCTGCTGCAAAGCTGAAGACGAAGAGGAGTTGAGGGTTTTCTGCATCACTGCGGGGTTCAAGCCTGCGTCAAAATCAACAACGACCAAAAGGAAATTATAGTTTTGGAACTAAATTTGAAAGAAAATCTGTGGGTTCATCTGATAAAGGCTGTGAGCAAGACGTGTCCTCGCAATCTGAACGTTTGGAAAGTAGAGTGAACCGATTATTATCGAGTCAACAAGTGGGCAAACTCCTACCAAGGAAATCTATTCAATTTAATAAAATGTATTTATATAGCACCAATGCGCAACATGCCATCTCTTCTAAGGAACCCCAGCAGGTTGCATCGAGTCATTGACTTGCAGCATTCACTCCTGGAGTAAGAAATCTCAATGCTAACGTTTAATCAAAAGGTTCAACAAAGTACTGGTTTAAAGATGTGCATACCTATGAAACCAGGTAGTTGCAGCTTATTTTATATTAGTTGTTTGATTTTTCCCCTTCCTAACAGTTACTTGTTTTTCAGTTGAATTGTGCAAGACATATGCCTAATTAAAAATGGAAAAGGGACTTATCTTCGTCTCGAGGGATACGTATGACTATGAAGGAATATTAATGATTGAATAAGCAATTTCTCCGATTATCTTACTGTTAATGATGTTTGTTGTAATCAGCCAAGCTTCAAATGAAATCCTTTTTTTTCCCCGCTCTCTAACTAAAGGAAAGATTTGCTTGGTGGTTTTTCAGATAGCAAGGAGATACTAATATTAACCTCTTGAATTTTCTCATGTTGTTTTCCTCAGATATTGTGAACTGTGACCTGAAATCTACTCTGCGCGTCCTGTATAACCTCTTCTCCAGGTACAGAAACGTGGACTGAGCGCGACGCTTCACAAGTGGGAACACATTACCAGAACCGCCACGTTCTCATCAGTGTTTTTATCCTCCGTTTGCTTTAAGAAGCCATTTTCTTTAACTGAATGCATGAATCACATATAATGTGCTTGATAAGAAATCACACAAATCTGTATCTACTTTCGCTCCTGCAGAGACGTGCAGCTTTTATAAAAAAAAATGAAACCTTTTTGTTGCAAATTGCAGGAAAGTCTTAACAGATTTACGGAGCTGAAAAGCATACAGATGTGTTTCTAAAGCTTAGTTAAGTCTTAGTTAAGGCTTTTTATCTATAAAGCAAAGAAAAAGAACATTTAAGTGTATTTATTGTGCATTTTTGGAACCCATCTTGATTTTCCGACTTGCAATATTTCATCCTGCTTTTGTTTTTGTCTTCATAAGTGCCTTTATTTAAACCCGTGAACACTGTCGGCTCCCAGAGCTGGGATAATTGTATTCCCAGTTGTCTTAACGCTCCAGATTTCCTTTGCAGACTAAGTTGAACCCTTAAAATATTTGACCAAAGCTTTGCTTTATTCCTGCAATTAAACATAAAGGTTTTGCTAAGCAACCACCTGCCTTTTTGTATTTTATCGATAACTTGTATTTTATTTTTACTTGGGGTGTATCACCATTTAAATGACTTTTATACGTTATATATACTAATATGTGCATCAAATATTAAGAATAAAGCATTCTGCTAAATCAGCTAAATCTAATCATATGTCATGGTTTGAACAGCCCCTGTAAGGTTTCTGTTCTAATGCATTAGATTCAATAAACATTTTGCTGTCCGAATGCGGTTACATTTTTCTGCTGCTCAACAGAAGTAAAGAGGAATGTGTTTCCAACAAAAACAACAAAATATAAAAAAATTGGGGTCAAAATGCTTCCAATTTTCTGAGCGCAGAATGACAAGTGAACCTCCAGAACAATTTTCTTTTCTCTAAATTGAGACCGACTGTTAGAAAAGCGGTGTAAAAGCTTTCTGAATTGGAGCTGACCCCAACGCAGGCCGAAATAGACAGAGGAGTTACTGAATGGATGAAAAGGTTCATTTCTCCTCACACATTCCACAATAGCCGTTGAAAAGGTGGGGGTGTGGGTGGGGGGGGGGGGTGTACACACGTGTGTTGATGTATTATTGATGACGCCGTGGCATTGCTCGGGCCCACGCACGCTGCACAGGCATTCGGATTGAGATGTTTTGGATTCTGTGTTGCTTTTCAATTAATTTTGTGTCCATTGTGTGTCCCTTGTGTAGCCCTTTTTAAAAAAAAAAAAAAAAAAAAAAACAACTAGAGTGAGAAATGCTTTTGAACAGTGACATGTTTCGGAGCGAGAGCCTTGTGCGGGTTATAATTTAATTTTTCTACCTGGAGTTTGAGAAGTAGGGCCAAAGTGTCTTATGTGCCGCTTAAGCACCGCTCTGTTGCAGAAATTCAGCTTTTGTTCCAAAAAATGTTTAGTGAAATCTAAATTTAAAATGTGTTATTGTAGGAAACGTAGATGTGGAAAAAATTAGAACACCTCATTAAATAGTTCTGTATTCAGGAATGTTTGCGTATGGATGTTTCATCTTATCCCTTAAAGAAAGGGATTTGATTACAGGTAACCCCCATAAATAAACCCACTTTATTCAGATACAATCAAAATGTATTTTATAACCAAGGAAACGGGACACTCTGCGCCCAGTTTGGCATGTGCAAAAATCAACGATGCACAAAAAATGCGCGGTAATCCGCGCAAATTTTTGAACTGTCGTGAAAATGTGCAGCAGCAACGCAAACTTTTATTTTTGACAATGGACAACCACAAAGTACTAAAACTCACCCACATCCACTGAAATATAACAGTTTTATTTTACTCAAGGCAGCTTCCAACCTGATGCTTTTTCAAGACTTTGTGCTTTTATGGTATAAAACCGTACAAAGTAATAGAATCACATTTAGCCTCATGCAATAACGTAACACACCTCAAAGTGATGGAAACAACCACTGTGAATATTCCTCTGTTTTTGTCACATGTAGATGTAAATGTTCATTGGTCTGTCTGAAGAGATGCATGTAAATCATCTAAGGGACTCTTTCATTCTCCCTGAAGATCAGAGCTATGGCTAGCCATGTTGCTATAACTGAGGATTCTGCTATGCTATCAATGATTATATTCTCATTATAATAGTTGTGCCTGGAATGAAGTAAGAGCAGGCTCTTTGCCCATTTGCTGACTCATTTTTTATTTTTTTTATTTTTTTTTTATGTAACATCCTGACTCGACTTAAAGATTTCAAGTACTTCACGGAGTGTTTAGAAAGACTTCCTCATCGACGTATGGGAGGCATATTCATGCCATTACAACGATTTGGTGTACATTTAAATAATCAGCATTAAGCTATAACCGAGCAACAGCAGCGTTCACATTTAATGGACACTAAAGAAACTGGCTGGCTTTCTGCTCGTACCGTTGTGTTCTACAAAGAGTCGCTGATGTCCCTCAAGAAGCTGTTAGTTTGTTGTAACTCATAAAAAATATTCATCGTCCAAATAACCATGATTACCATGGTTATTTGAATGCCTGCCGGGTGTCTTCCGAGTATTTTTATTTTTTTTTGATTTGCATATAGAGTTATGCAAGCCAAGTCCTACTGAAGGAAATCACCTGAAGACCATGACTCTTCCACCTACATGCTTCACGATTGATTGGTATAAGGTTCTTTTCCTGAGATGTCCACAGTTCTGGTGTCCAAATAAGCTTAATTCAGTTTGACACCCTTCTTTCCAAAGAACACTATTCCAGAAGTCCTGGTATTTAGCTACGTTCTCAGTCAGGCCTTTATGTTTTGTTTTTTTTTAATGCCCAATATATACTGTGCCATTTCGGGCGTCGCAAATAAAAGACGAGGACTGAAGAAAAATGGTGAAATCTTTGGTCGTGGCTTTAAATCTGCGGTCTCACGTCACAATGACAGGTTCCAGGGTGGCCATTGTTAGCATCTTATGACCAAAGATAACCTGCGATCAATATCTGACAGTGTCAGATATTAAGAATAAAAAAATATCGTAGTGGCAGCCGCAACGATGTACGTCTACTAATCAGAGTCATGATATAATTGGCTTTACAGGTTCCCAAACAGTGATGCCCTGCAAATAAAGCAAAAAGGGAATGTTTTTTGGTTTCTGAATCAATTCCTGTCATGGATAACCTGCGCCAATCAGGTAATTTATTTATTCTGCATGGTTCACATCACCCACTTAAATTTAAATTTGTTTGGTCCGATCAGACAAGTTGGTCAAACGGCCACGCGAAGCATCGACCAAGGCTGTTAGCTGATGAAGATGCACCTGTTGTGTGCGTGTCCGATCGCTCGCCAGACCAGTGACAGCTTCCATTATCGTGCTCTTATTGTGGTAGCCTATAGTCAGACATTGATGTGCTGAATTGAGGACATTTTGCTAAATTTATTTTTATTATTATTTATGAAAGAACATTGCTGTTTGATCAAACCAATTTATCTTAAAGGTATACTATGCAACCGGGGTTGATTTTCCAGCGAGGCTCCCCCCCAGAGGGCGAAAGTAAAAGTGCACTGTCGTAAAGATGCTCAGCTGTTCTGGTTTCTCCGTCAAGCCAGGCGCGGTTGTTTTGACCTTAGCAGACAGGCGAACGCAACAAAAAGTAAAAAAAACGGCAGTACAAACAATGACTAACACAGTGAAAGTATGAACATCAGGGCTTCCCGCAGCACTATCTTGGCGAGGCGGCCGCGTCGGCCGCCTCGCCGCGGTAGCGTCTCGCCAACATTCAAAAAATAAAAATAAAATAAAAAACTTGATATGTTTGCATGTTTATTTGACGTTAACACGCGGTTCTTTGTTGTTGCTTTCGCGTGTGCATATAGTGAATGGCAGGGCAAAAACACATGGAGTTCTCGCCCTAAAGCGAGACCGACTCTCGCGGTGATGCACCAGACTTCTGAGCCTGTGGGTGCAGGCCGAGGGCTCCTGCAATTGCAAGTACGGTATTTCCCCCACAGACCACCGAAGCGGCCGAGAAAACCTTTGTTCGACCTGAAATGACTCATTTAATCATGCAAAACGGTATGGAACACATTAATTAACTGAAAAATGTTGCATAGTATGCCTTTAAGAGAACTTGTTAATTTATTGCTGGACTATTTTTTTTTTTAATTATTGTTCTTATTTGATTGTGTGTGTTTTTTTTTGGAAGGGTTTAGGATTAAAGAGTAGCACATGTGGCAGAACATCTGATTTTGTTTGGTCATATTAAATATAGCCTGTGCCGTAGCTGGATGGCGGGCGCTAATTTGAAGCACGCTGAGGAAGTTGCTTACTGCCGTACGTCGTAAGCGATTCAGTACGAACGTTAAACTTGTTCACTTTCTTACTAATTAGGATTTTCTCTCTTCAAATTTGAGATTGCTGAACTGCTGTGCAGTCATAGTAAGATACTGACTGTTCTAATTTATCCCACAGAACCCCATTGTAGGTCATTTTAAACAACCGTCTCCTGAATCGATAAGAGTCCTGAAAGACAATAGAATTTCTTGCTTTTCAAGTTGCAAAAATGACCTTAAATTAAAAAAAGGAATATACACTGCATTCTGTTTTCTCTTTGATATTTTAGTACCATCACACCTTTAAAAATGCAATATTCCATCCTCAAACCCCCATACGTTTACAAAGAAGAAAATATTTGTCATATCGTGTTACGAGTGGAGCCTTCGAGCAGATTGAAGAATATACTAAAAGTAACATTATCCTGTGGTGATTTCCATCTCTGATGCTTTCATTTCACAACCGATGCTGGAGGCCCTGAAAGCATGCTATGATCATTTCCTCTCCGCTGCAGCTCGCCCAGGGAACGATTGAGCTCCTTTTGTTATTACCCGTTACATTATTGTTATTGCATTATTGTTAACATTATTGCTCTGTGCAGTGGAGTCACAGGGAAACACGGCCACGTCCCCCTGATTAAAGACGGTAAGAAAATGGATTGGCCGCTTCTTTTACCAAGGTCTGAAAAGTTTGTTGTGCAACAAGGAATAACGTGAAACTACAGTCAGCAAACGTAGTAACAGATAGCTCCAATCTAATGTTGTTACATTTTTTCTGTGCTAGTTTCACAGTGGGAAGCTCTGCTTTGTTGCATTTTTTTTCTTCGCTTTTTATTTACTCTGTCTGGTTCAAATCACCCATTTAAATTCAAATTCTGCTCCCATGAGAGCTCAGGGTAAGATTTAAATAGAGATCTCTGGAGTGTCGTCAGAGAACAACAATGACAATCTCAGGCTCAAATAAAAGCACTTTTGGTTATCTTCACCTGACTGCTTTGTGTTATTGCACGGCAGCTGCTGCCGGTTATTCTTAGCCATAAAGAAAAAATGGATAAGAAAGAGAAGTAGATGCAATGTAACTAAAAGGATTTAGGAAATACTTCAGTTCTTTTAGTTTTTTTTTGCTCATTTTAAGTATGTTTTAATTATATGAAATTCAAAAAAAAAATTCATTCCTCCAGGCTTTGCAAGGGCTATTAAAACCATTTCCACATCAGTGGTTGAGCTTTATGTAAAAGTATGTTTTTAAATAGCAAATTTATTCCAGTATGTATGATGCGTCTAACCCTGTCTGTTTTTTTTTTATAAAGATCTCCCAAAATGCATCTATGACCATTAATAAAATTAGTTTTAAGCATATATAGTCAATAGATATAAATAACAATAGATAATATCAATAAATATAATAGATATACATTTCAGATTGACTGGTAGTAATCTGCAAATATTACACCGTTTGTCTAGTTTTTCTTGTCAGTTTTCTTGTCAGCATTTTTATTCTCTGAAGAAGGATGGAAACATGAATCAGCAATTTATAGTAGCATTCTTTTAATTACCAAATATGATCATGTTTCAAAGTGGGTATATTGTAATACCCATTTCTGCCATCGGAGGCGCTGTAGTTAATTACTGCCAGTGACAAACCGCTTCTCAGCTGAAGTCTGTTGGTTGGGTCCAGGGAACCACATGCTCTAAATCAGGTCACCAAACTTTTTGAAACTGAGAGCTACTTCATGGATACTGTATCACGCGAAGGGCTACCGGTACTGACCTTTGAACTAGAAGAAACAACGCTCACCAATAAACATATTTGCAATGCTCTTTTTTTAAAAGACATTGTAATTTTAAATCTATATAATCTACAAAAGTAGAGCAACAGACTAAAATAATATTTTAGATGCAGCTCACTGGAGAGTTATGCCAGTTTTAGAAAAGGCTTGAGGACACCACATGTGGTGCTTGGGGGCTACCTGATGCCCGCAGGCGCCATGTTGGTGACCCCTGCTCTAAATGTAGTGAATAAGTTTGATGCTTTATGTTCCAAACAAATATGTTTAAAATAGGACCTTTAACCTTGTCTTGCTGACTGTGGCTTTATTTCTTGGTATAATGTTTTTTTTTTACAGATGTGTGGATGACAGATATGTGGATAAGGCTCATTAAACGATCAAATCTTACCTTTATTTTGAATTATATCATATAGTTATTTTCTGAAGATTTTATACTACAATTGGCCTAAATGGTGGTAAACATGACATTATGATCCTATTCCAACAAAAATAATGCTTAATTAAGCAACTATTTACTGGAGTCACATCATATGTCCTTACAACAAATATATATCTATATATAAAATTATAGAAAAGCACTTTAAATTATCTGTTTTGCCAAAAGTATGGTCCATCCCAATGTAAGCCCCCAAATGTGACAAATTATAAAACATGCAATGTATAAGTCTTGAATTTGGATTCTCTGGATCCAGCCTTATGTAATGAAAATGCCTCTATACATCTTTTATCATATTTACTTGCCTTTCAGGGCTTCCATAGTTACAAGATGGACTGTTATCTGCTGTCCTATTTTAGAGAAAATAAATCAGAAATGTTCCCTTAAGGTACAGATGAGTGGTTAGAACCATCTCATGCAGGATCTCACTGGAATAGTTATCAGAAGTTGCTAACTTACCTGCAGACATTGGTTATAGCAAATGAATAAAGCAACCAGTTTAATATTCATTTATGCTGATAAGATGCAAATCTTTTGTAATATAATTTGACTAAAAGTCATTATAAATAGCTATTATCATTGGTCCTACATGAGAATTACTTTCTGTTTCTCCAAACTTAGCAATAAATATTGTCTACTGTGTAGTAGTATGCAGACTACCAATGACTAACTCGCAGAACCCCACTTCCAACAACGTAAAATCGACCCCTTCTTAATTTGTAACGCTCTTTTTTTCTTTCTGACATCCATCTCTCAGTAAAAAAAAAAAAAAAAAACTTAAAAAGCAGAGATCAACCCTGTGTTAACTGACGGCAGAAGCAAAGATAGACCTCTGACCTCTTCATGAGCCCAGTTAAATAGTCTGTTGCCTTCAGGGCAATCAGTAAATCATCAGGTTAATGTATTACCAGAAATCAGATCAATGTTTTGACTATAAAGCTTGTTTTGCTGGTGCTCGGGTAACGCTGCAGAGCCGGGCAGGGTTGCTTCAGGAGTTTTGTCAATGCTGCACATGTTTATGCGCTGACGTGTCTTGTTCCCCGTCACTCGTTCGAAGCTCACGCCGGGTTTTCTGGATAAATATCTGCAGCTGTTTGACAATATCGCATTGTTTTTGAGAAGAGACAGAGACTCGAGAAAATGGAGACATTATCAAATGAGACTCCTACAGCTCTGTATTTCCCATAACGTGTGTGTGTGTGTGTGTGTGTGTGTGTGTGTGTGTGTGTGTGTGTGTGTGTGTGTGTGTGTGCGTGTGTGTGTGTACATCCTCACTCTTCTCTTAGAGTGAAGTACTCTTACTGAGAGAGCACTTGGGAATCACGATAAAGGTCGGCAGATGAAATAGCTGTTTTTTGTTCATGAAAAAAAAAAATCTATGAACAGTTATACAATGTAAAGAGGGTCACACTAAATGATTTACGTTGTCTAAAGGGAGATGACATACAGTGGAAAGTGGGAACAAATCATATTTAGGGGAGCCTTATAGTTGATGATAAACAGGATATCATGTTTGTTGTCATCCTAAAAAGTGATTTTTGTTCATCTGTTTGTAGCCATGACTTTTTTTTTCTGAACAGATTTAAGGTTTTTTGTGACATGGCTCCGGACCATTTTCCAACATTACTAAATTCCACACTTAAATCAGATTTTTGTCCTGTCCCTACAATTTACAGTACAAACAGAGATTTGCTGTAGTCAGTAGGCTTGTTGTTCAGAAAGTGACTATTACAGTGCTGTGGAAAAAGTATTTAATCCCAATAACAGATTTATTTTGTTTCACACTTAAATATTGGTTGGGGGGGATCATGAAAATCATGAGGCCTTTGTGTCTCACACGAAAGTACATTTTTGCTCAGAATCATGACCACAGACTTTAACTGAGGATAGTAAGGCCCGTATTTGTGGATAATGGCTCCGACTCTGGTTCACTGGAGTCCCTACGCCTCATGAATGCCTTTGTGACGCTTTCCAGCCTGAAAGACGTCTTTTTCATCATGTTTATTATTATTTTTATTTCTTCAGATTGGGGCATCAGTGCATCTTTTTAAGATCTTTCTGCCTACCTCTGTTTAAGTTATTTCTTGATTCTATATGTCTGGTGGTAATCAGGCATGGGGGTGATAAGTGAAGCTTCCAAAAACATTGTTTATCACAGTTAATAAATGACTTTTATTTCCAAAACTGATTTTGTGTGTACTCTAGTAAAGATTAGGTTAAAAAAATAATATATAAAAAAATGGTTGTTTCTTGATGAGCTTTAACAACAAAAGTATGACACACAAACAAGAAATCTAAGGGGGGGGGGGGGGGGTTGGGGTTGTGGTTACTTTTTCACAGCACTAGACAACATTAAACACTACGGACAAGCAAGTTGAATCACTGGAAACTCATGTTCCCTGTTTTTTCTTCAGAGTTCTGATTTAATTTATTCTGGGGTTCAACAAACGTAAATTTTCTTGAACTTTATTCTCATTAACAGGTAAACAGAAAAATCTGTTTGCTTTGCGCCTAGACAAAGTTTTGACCTGCAAGTTCTGTTCACGTAAATACAAAGCATTGTAAATGTTCAGACACTTTGCACCTTTCTAAATGTACGGGTTTTCAGTGTTTTATAGATGTTTTTCACATCCTTATATACAAGGTGTTTATCACAATATAAATCATCAGCTTGGTGTATGTTATTGGGATTTTATGTGGTGGACCTGACTCTCGCCTGATGGATCAGCTCCACACGGCTCCACACATCCATCTGGAATCGCTGCCATTGGGAGGGATTTCAATACCACATAAAATGGAAGAGCCAATCAGGATCAGCGGGTGGGATTTTGGTAGATGTGACGTATCAGAGAAGCGACTGTTTGGATTCAGACAACAATGGCAGCTAGCAGCGAGGAAGCACTTAGACAAACTCTATTGTCATTTTGTATGTACAGAGTGCATACAAAATGACATTTTGTTGCATACAGCTCACAACAAGCAAGCAGTAACATTGAGGCTGCTATTAACAGCGTTGTCCAACCTACAGAATAATTCTATAAAATTATTTAAAAGAACACCAGAGGACAGCTTTGAAGGCTTTTGTTAGTGGAAAGTTTTTGCCCTTCTCCCGACCGGGTTTGGCAAGAGGTTGTAGCGCGTCAGTCAAGATGATGAACAAGTGGTTTATCCAATCATATTCAAGGATTTTTGATAAGGCCCCTCCTTCTGAAATACGTCTCCAATGGAGCGATCCCAGATGGATGTGTGGAGCTCTGCAGAATGAAATCCATCTGGCGAGAGTCAGGTTAGTGGACCAATTCAAAATTGTGACGCGTACGTAAACAGATAGATGTTTTTTTCGGAAATGCTTTACATCTTTAAAAACC